>NC_140931.1:151935328-151982828 GCF_014529385.1 Adiantum capillus-veneris
TTGGCAATTGAATTGACGTGATTTTGGCAATTTTATCTAGATACACTATTCCCCAATGTGTGGAGAATTTGTATATTTTTTTGAGGTATTTTTGGATAGTTTTACAATTTTTGATAATTTTTTGCTAATTTTTGTTAATTCCATAAAAATTTGAGATTTTGCGATCTTTACGAGATATTTTGTGTGTGAGTATTTATGGCATCATTCTGTTCGCATTTGTGCCCTTCGTGGTCGAGTTTTGAGCTTTGCTATTTCCGGGGGCCAGGTGGACAATTTTGTTGAAATTGGTTTTTGTCAAAAAATCTGCTATTTTCGGTGTGCTTTTGCGTGTCGAAAATATTCGGTTGTATATCTCGGTAATTTTCTAAGATTCTTGGAATTTTTCGAGAATTTTTTGGACTTTTTTGGAAAATTTTGGGATTTTTTGGGAGTTTCGGCTAATTTTCGGCCTAATTTTGGCATTTTTCAAAAATTTGGAAATAAAAAAATTAATAAAAAGTGGGTTTCGGGCTTCGATACCGTGCCTTGTGGCGCATAAAATACTTCTCTTCTTCTTCTTCTTGCTCTGTGTGAACCAACCCCACACCCTCACTCTCTCTCTCTCTCTTCCCATCACACTTCCCCTCTCTCTCGTTGCAGTGCGTGAACCTTAAGTTTTTTTTAATAAAAAAAACGGGGTCCAGTGTATTTTAACCGGCTGAAATCTTAAAATCTCGTTCAGATTTTGCGCTTGAAGAAAACCAAGAAATTTCTAGTGTAATTACCGGCAAAAGCTTCAAATTTTGACCAAAAAAACCCGAGAGAATTCCCTAGATCTCTCTCTCATACACTCTCGCTCGCATGCACCCTCCCCTTTCTCTCTCTCTTCCTCACTCTCTCTCTCTTCTCTTACTCTCTCTCTCCCGATTTGTCCTGAGCTCTTCACTGCCCCACACGCCTCCTTTGTCTTCATCCACTGCCTTTTAAGGCAGCTGTTACCTAGCAGATTTTGGTATCGATTAGTAGAATTTTTGCTGCTCGTACTAGCCTAATCTGCAATCGTATGGAGTTGTGTCCCTGTTCGTCCCTCAAAAAGGTCACAGAAAATTCATTAAAAATCTAAAAATTTTTGATTCATAAAAAATTAAAACTTTTTTTAAAAAATCATAAAAATACTTTAAAAATAGAAAATTCAAAATTTTACAAAAAGTTTAGAAAAATCAAAAGAAAGGCATCGGAAGTGCCATAAAAGGACAAATAGAACCAGGAAAAAGCCAGAAAGAGCCAGAAAAAAGTCAGAAATAGCAAAAGCAAAGCCGAAAAGAGCACCGCACACCGAGCACACCGCGCAAAGCGAATCAGATCAGCCAAAAAAAGCGAGCAAAATGACCAATTCGAAGCAATAGAAGGGAAAATAAAATTCAAAATTTTGCATGCTAGAAATGGACAGGTGCAAGTGCAGTACAAATCATCTTCTCGTCGGACGAACAGGGACACAACTCCATACGATTGCAGATTAGGCTAGTACGAGCATCAAAAATTCTACTTATCGATACCAAAATCTGCTAGGTAACACTGCCCCACGCGCCTCCTTTGTCTTCATCCACTGACGGTACAAAGGTCAAGATGGAGCAATCTACAGGTTGATGCTCAGTGTTTTAAAAGAAGACGCCGACAACTTGGCAAGCATAGAAGCAGAAACTTCTCAGCATGAGCTTGACATGATAGAGCTAGTTGAAATACCACCAGCCATGGCGTATTGCTCAGATTGTCCAAGAAATTTAGACAACAAGGATACATCAACTGCCAAGCAAGGTACAAAGAAAATTGGAAATGTGAATCTCGATGTAAGTGCATTTAACTCGTCACTTGTAATGCAATCATATGATTCTGCATTACCAATAGAAGCAGCAGTAAAAACACTCCAAATTCAAAATCAACATAAAGATGTACAGGCACTTGAAAAGCCTAAAATTGATTCTTTAAACAACAAATTCTTGCATGAATTTGGTCAAGGTGTAGAGATATCACCGAATGTTGAAAAGACTGTTAGGTTTGCAAATGATTATGCATCCACTGGCACAAATGTGCAATCATTCACGAGTCTAAGGGACACATCAGACAGAATGATGTTAGCTTTGTATGGTACGCATCATTCATATGCACACTATGTAGACCAAAAAGGGAAACTGTACAAAAATGATCAACCAGTGTTTGAACGGCCCACATACCAGGTCATAGAAGTGCGTCCAATGATAGATACAAAAAGGATGGTTCATTTTAGAGGAAAGAATCTATTATAGCCCATCCTCTCTAGAGCTAAAGGGTATTACCCGAGTGAACCCAGAAATCTATTCAGAGCCAAACTCTCCTCCATTCGAAATCAAGCTTTGATGTTGTGACCAAACGAGCATAGACTTTGACCAAAACAATCATAGATATAGACGAGAGTCTAGCATCTATGATGCCTTGGGTCCTGAAATTACAGAAGTTCATATCATAGGAGACCCATAGGATAGAAAATCTCATGGAAAAGATAATGCTATCTATAGATTTGACTTGGGGAATAATTTGTCATGTTTCAAGGAGATACATAAGAAACTATGCAGAAGATTTACAGATGCCAAACATCAACAGTGCTACCCAAAGTGTACCTTCACAACCCCAAAAGGTGAGACTAAATCAGAACCAAACACTTTTGAACTCTTACAATGAAGCAGGCTATAGTGATCACCCTAGGAAGGGGGAGCTGTCAATTCATCAAGTTCAGCTTATGTACCACGAAATGCTACACCAACTAGAAGCCCTAGAGCCTCTAGCCAACAAACCCCTTCAAAGCAGAAACCATTGAAAGATCATATGGTTGATGTAAGTTTCCAATTGACCTAGATCCCATCAAAATCTGCAGAAAAATTCGTCTATGAAGATCATCAGGAACAAAAGTTTCAGTTGATCTCCACAAGTCAAAGCCAAAAGCCAACAAATCCAATAGTGTTCAAACAGTTACATGTGATCAAGCTCACATATGCATATCAAGATGCACAGGGTAATGAATATTAGCAAGATCACGATCTTGTACAAACCCCTACGGACGGCCTGCCGACTAAAGTTAAAGACTATCTGAAGATGATACAAAGCCTCAAGCTGCCAGAACAGGTGATAGAAAATTCAAATTCAATGGGAGCTAAAGTTCAAAAATCTACACAAAGGTCACCACCAAGACCTCTTCCGAAGAGACAAATTCTACCAGAAAGTACAATGGATCTTCTAAGATCAAGGTTTACTCAGATGCACGAGGACAATCCTCAACAATTGCAAAAAAGTGCAGTATCACAGCCAATGGAGTCAACATCGATTGAAACAGGTGGTCAAAGCAAAGAGAATACAGATAAAGCTCAACCAAAGGACAGTGCCTTAGCAATAGAAGTCAATTCAGACACAAATCCCAAGACAATCAAGTGAAACATTGTTGGTGAGAACGAAGAAAAACTGTCAAGAGAAGTAAAGCTAGATTTTCAGTTAGACAAGAATCTCATGTCTTTTTGCACTTGGAAAAGATGTGGCCAACCACAGCTGGAAGATGTTCCTATATTTGTGAGCATATCAAGAAAAAAATGAGTAGAATGCTGGGGAATCATCTCCACCACCCTTGAAGTAAGTTCACAGATCATCACAGCTCAATTCCATGTGATCACAGCAAAGGATATGACAGACGACATCATAACGAAGTCATCAAAGACAACCAAGAATGAAGACCAAG
Organism: Adiantum capillus-veneris; assembly: GCF_014529385.1. Taxonomy (NCBI): domain Eukaryota; kingdom Viridiplantae; phylum Streptophyta; class Polypodiopsida; order Polypodiales; family Pteridaceae; genus Adiantum; species Adiantum capillus-veneris. The sequence goes on from NC_140931.1 coordinate 151,939,068, forward strand.
ACTGGTCACCCACGGACGATAGCACAAAGATAACAAGCACAGTTACAAAGGAGACTGATGCCAAAGCAAAGCTTATTGAGGATATTCATCTCCATCAAACAGAACTTCAGAAGAGCTTAAAGCAAATTGAGCAATAGCAACCATGGAAGCTATTGAGTAGAGAATGCCACCAAAGCCAAAAGTAAAGAAGATCAAAATTGCAGACAACCAAGAAGCAATAAGAAATCCAAAGATCTAGGCCTTGCCAGCTGAATCAGTTGATGTAAGTCAGATTGGAAAATAGACTCTCAAGCCACCCTCCATAGAGTCACAGTTAGATCAAGATGAGACCATGGAAAATACAGGACAAAGATCTTCAATAGAACCAAAAATGCTAGATTCAAAGTTGCTAGAAAAATCTTGCAGACAAAGGTAAAGCTAAAGTCGAACTTTCACCGGTTAGCACAAAAGGTGTGCCAGCATATGCCTCTACATCAAAGATCCATCATGGATCAGCTTCTTCAAGCAAGTCGGGCTTTTAAAACTTCAAGTCAAATGCTGCCCCAATTGAAACCAAAAAAACAAAAGATATTTCAACCAAAGTACTCAAGAAAGCAAAGGAAAGTCAAGCAAGTGTTTGTTCTGAGTAGTTTAGTCAAAGTCAATGATCCGATTTGGATTAAGGACATAAAATCAACAAACACATGGGATGGATAGCATCACAATGGAGCTTAAAAGAACAAGAGTACTGTGGAGGTAACAAATAGATATGGGTACCAAAACCGCAGGTTAGGGCATATGAAGTAACTTCAAGTCCCTCCCAAGAAAGAAGGCCCATAAGGTATCAACCTCGACAATATCCTAGAATACTTAAGAAGCAGATATACAACAGAACAACATCAAAAGAGGCTAAAGTCTACCACAACTTTCAAGAGGATACAGAAAAAAGACGGATCTCAAAGAGTCTCCCCTTGGACAAGGAGTTTGCACAAGGTATACAAAGATATGGCTAACAGTCAACCACAAGCCAACTGCAACTACACCGGACCTGCATGAAGATCTCAAGAACTCAAAAAACCTAGAGGAAAGCAAAGTCAACAAAGGAGATATAGAGGTCATCTAAAGATATGGATTTCAAAGTCTTCCAATGATCCTAGTCAAAAGCCAAATGCCGGCAGTGAATAGAGGCATACAACAACATCAAAGACTCCAATCAACAGGACAAATTGGAGAATCAAACAGATAATGGAGTCTTCAAAGTCAACGAAGGAAAACCCAACCAATGCAAATTTAGATTCAAAGATGATAAAACAAGTATGGAAAAAGAAACCTTCAATGCCAACTTGGTCCTTCACTAATCCCCTTTTTGAGGATTCAAGCTTACTTTTACCTGAAGAAATGTTTGTAGTAAGCACAAGAATGTAAAAACTCAAGTCGCCAAAAAAACTCTTTGGCATAGTTAGAGTCGGGCTGTTGAGCCATAAAATGAGCAAAGCATTAGTCCTAAAGCTTCAAGTCATATTAAACTATGTGCTAAGAGTCGTAGTTATTAGGCTTACGCTCAAGTTGGAAGAGTTGAGCATATCTAAGTCGTGTTGCTCATGCTGGATGAGATGAGCATAAGAGTCAAAGTCTATTAACTTACAATTGGTGGAGTGTCATAGAGTCCAACACTCACGCACAGTGCACAACAAGATGAGAGCACATATTCTCATCAACAAAAACCATTCTTAAAGGGGTGCCAGCTTGCGAAGCCATGTCATATGCTTTTATAGCTACACCATCTTTCTAAAGAACCCCTCAAAATTTTTCTTGCACAGCATATTGTTTTCCATGCATTTCTCTGTATGCATAAGTAGGATGTCCCATCATTGGACATATGCATTAGACACTCTTTTTTGCTTCCACACCTATGCACCTTGAGTGGACTACAACAGGCAAACCAATGTTCCATGATGCTACCCTTTCATATTTGTTGCCTTCTTAATTCCATATCTATCAGCAAATAATCCCTTGAGTACTGTATTAATATTTCCCATGCTAATAAGTACTCCAATAATACGCGTATTCCAAATGCATTTTTTTCCCACTGGTTTTTTTTCCTTTGGTCATCCAGGTATTAGACCCTAATTTAGAACCTCATCATTCTACATTCCTTGTACATACTTTTCAAAAATAAACATGATTCTCATCATTATGCTATTACAACGGACAAATGCAACATCATCTCTCACATCATACATACTTGGACCAATGAAGATGCTATCATGCAACACACTAATCTCAAGCATACACACATAGATCTATCGAGCACCACACTCCAATCAAACCTACATGAACACACAAGCAAAAGAGGGACATCACACAAGATTAGAGAGGGATTAACCACTAATTAGTTAAGATCTAGTTAATCTAAGCATCATAGGAAATCATAAGAAGTATGAGAGAGGCATAGTGAAAGAGAATGAATCATTGATTAGTGTTAATCAAGTCTCATGAGCAAGGAGAAGCTCAAGGACTCCATAGAAACACACCTCAAGAGCTCTCACCAAAGACTACTCGCAAAAAATGAGCTTGAGAACCCTAATTTCTTCTACACACTGCCTTATATACCTAGGCTAAAAATATGCAATGTCTGGGCGCCCAAGGTTGTGAGGTCCCCACCCCGCCATATCAACTAGCGGATTTGATGGTGAACCTGGTGGCCACTAGATCTATTGCGGAAGCAAACAAAATGGTTCAGGGTTCGACTAGCGGACGATCTCTCATCACAAAGTGAGCCGAATTCGAGCCTACTAGCAAGGAGATCTAGCTCCACCTCGCAGGGGAAGCGTACTTAAACTATCTAGCGATCCTAAGACCCACCTTCCAAGAGGAGAGAAACCCCGAGTGCCTTTTTCCCCATGTTTCAGAGGCACGTACTCTCGATATTTCACCGCTCTAGGAGCAATGAGTATTACTAATATCGAAGTAGGCACTATGGGGACAGAGAGTTCCCGACCAATCGGGACCACCCATCTCGTAGGCATTGGCAACCTGAGCCAAGCCCCCACTTTCCACCCCCACACTCACACTTCCTTGTGTGACCTAATTACTACCACAAAGGTTGTTCAACATAAACATTCCTTGTTTTAATTCCGAAGCACATTGTTCGTTAAGACAACCCTTCAACCAGTATTGCAAACAACACCAAGACAGTATTCTAGTAAAAATTCTACTCAAACTTATTCATAAAAATTCCAATGTTCTGGAGGTACAACATCCCCCCTCCAGCGAGATTTTACTCCTCCCGTTGTCGCCTAGCTGCCCATACAACTAGGTATGTCCACCGCATAGAAAGCACGTCATGGACACTCCAACCGCATAGAAAGCAAGACGTGGCTTCCCACCACATAGAAAGCAAGTCGTGGGTATCCACCGCATAAAAAGCAAGTCGTGGATTCAAGAGCCCTTAACGAGGAACTCTGACCCCTGTGATCAGTAGGGGGTCAGGACTGATTCAACATTGGAAATTAAATGAACATGTCGAGCTAAATTTTCCCTAGCAAACATTCTTTCCTCTTGCAAACAGCATACCCATCAATCATTTCCTTCCTATTTTAGAACTTAATGTACAATGAATTCAATGCCAAGGTTTTCGTCGGATTTCTCCAACATGTTTGGGGATATGTTCATTCCTAGCTAAACGTGTGCAATGTTAAATTAAACAACTTGAATGAAATTCTGACCTACCTCTTCCATTTCTTCGTCGATGGCCCGTGAGATGGCCGGTATTTGTTCCTCCATGGGATCTTTTCCCTTTCCATTGACATTGCTTGTTCCTGCCTCGCGGTCGTGGGCACCACCGAAGCGAGTTCTCTTAACCGGAGCCATTTTACTCCCTACTTTAAATAATTAGCTTGGAGAAAAAGCTAAGGTTCGCAAGCATCATAACAACCCCCTACTTTAGACACACACAACATGGAGGCTCTCGAAATAAGGCAAAAAGTATGAAGGAGTTATTTCAGTGGTTTTATCTCAGAATCATTCATCGCATGCAACAAAAACAAGTATTGGCCTCTTCAACAATCGTACAAGAAATCAGACATTTGCAACTTCAAAAAAGAAAGCGAGGAGACGCATTCAACAACTCAAGTGATGTTGAAAGTCAAATGAGGTGAAGTGAAACAATGCAATATGCCAATTATCGGTGGAACAAGAGAATTAGAGTTTAGATGATCTGATGTACCACAAATGCCTATAGAATTAAATTCAATATGTACCACAACTATTTCAACCTTTTGATGATTTGCAAATATCATTTGGAACCTCCCCCTTGTATCTGATCATTAAATGTTTTCCATACTCTAAGAGTTCAGTAGGGTTTTCTTTCCCTAGAAATAATGCCATTGATGTGTATGTGTAGTAATATGTTGCACGGCCACTAGTATATCCTGGCGAGTAACCAAAACATTCTCTCCCAAAAACCTTGTCGACGAGGATAGCTTTGTCAGAATTTTGTGGCAACATTGGACCACCTAAGAAGCGACATAATGTCTTGAAAGCATAGGTTGTAGTATATCCCTCTTGTGACATTCCGTTGTGAAAGATTAGGATGGGTGCCTCACATAAACTAGGAAGATATTGTCCTAGAGCTGCATTCCTACCATGGGACTGTCCTCTTTTTAGCAATCCATGACTGTAAACAAAAGAAGTGTTTGTGTGTGTGTGTGTGTGTGTGTGTGTGTGTGTGTGTGTGTGTGTGTGTGTGTGTGTGTGTGTGTGTGTGTGTGTGTGTGTGTGTGTGTGTGTGTGTGTGAGAGAGAGAGAGAGAGAGAGAGAGAGAGAGAGATGGGGGGGGGGGGGCTCGGGGGTTGGATTTTATACCATGAAACTCTCATCTTGCAAAAAAAGCTCATCCTTCCATAGGTTGACTGATCCAATTGACTCTTGGGCTGGTCGCTTAAACCAATCCTCCATATCCTGTTTACTAGTTGATGGCTTGAGATTATTTCAAATAGTTTGAAATGTGGCTTTATCAAGAAGGCTTTCTTTGTACTTTTTTGCCTTTTGAAACTAGAGTTTAAGGTAGTCCAATGGGTTACTGGAGATTTCCATTGCCTCGTCTCATCACTACTGTCATCTAAAACAAATTCATTCCTCTCCTCCTGATACTTGGACATAGTGGCCAATACAAAGTCCTCCCGCAAACAAAAAATACTTTGTATATAATGCAGAAAAATGTATGACCTATCTCCAAATTTAAACTCTGGCACTCCTGGTAGCATTAAGGTGGCTTGCCGCTCATTGAAACCTGACATATCTAGAGGTAGCTTGATATCTAAGGTTTTCAGTGAGAGAAGATTTCTTCGTTCCACCTGTTTTGCTTCTTCTTCAAGATCAATGGACTCCTCTATCTCTGTCACTTCAATATATTCCTCATCCTTTTCCTCTTTTTCATATGCTCGTAAATCTTGTTCCTCCATGACCTCCTTAGGATCTTTCATAAGACTTGTAAATAATCCATTTAAAAATATTAGAAATCCAAAGGATTCTTGAACCAGCTTGCACTCCCATTCATGTAAGCTACACCAATGGGGCCTGTACATAAGAGGTAGCTGATTATACTTCTTGTAAGATTGTCTTTTAGGATCACAGTCTTTTAAATGGACTACCACCATTTCACCAACATTAACCCTGCCCTCTTGAGTGTGAAGCTCAAACTTCTCTTGTTCCAGCTTCAAGTGTTCACTCAGTTCAGCTATAAACACATCAAGATTAAATGGAGCATTAAAAATGGAGGAGACCAAGTCAAACTTATCACCAGCCCCAGACAAAAATGCAAAATCTAAAAGCCTTTCATCAATCACTGTAGGGTCTTCATAAATAACTGCCTTTTTTTTCTTTGGGATTGTTGCAACACAATGGGCACTCTGCACAGTAGGTGCTGAAAAATCCACATCTCTCTTAAGTGAGTTCAATAAAGTAAATTTGGAGTAGAAGGGGACCCCATCTCGACAGATGGATCAGTATCAGGCTCCTCCAAACTCATGGTAGGCTCTGCACCAGATATATCAATGGGTTTTGTGAAGTCTACATTCCTCTTTATTGAAGTTTTTAACAGTTCCGGCAGTCTTCTCGGAATGTTTTCTTGGCCAACGATGCTCTCGGGATCTATTTTTTGCCTCTTCCTCCTATGAGTTCGTAATCCTGCCATTTATTTCATACTAAAAAATATAAGTTTCTTCAAACATAAATAACAAGAAGAACACCACATGAACATATAAGCTTTGAACAAACAATAGGTAGGTATCTCACAATTATTTCCAACTAATCATATACACAATAACACAAGATGATTCGCATGTGTGCATCCTTTGATAGAATGCAAAATAGCTTTATAGTTGTGAAGAGCAAAAGCCAATCAAGTGGATCACCGCGTGAGGAACACATAAACAAAAATCCAGAATACTATTGGCACGCCATGATCCACTTGATTGGCTTTTATACAAAGTAATAGCTACCAAAACATCAAAAAAAAAATTATACTCCAAAAAAAAAAAACCTTTGTACAATTTCAACAGTGGATCACGGCTCGCGAGGTACATAAACGAATCTTCAAAACACTATTGGCACGCCGTGATCCAATTTTTGTTGGTGAAATGTTAAATAGTCTTTTACATTTTGAAGCACAATTTCTAGACACAACTAAACTATGGACCAAATGAAAGTGAAGAGATTGCCTTTACCTTTGCCAGGACTAGACATTGCTCTTGGAGTAGAGATTCAAGGATTGGGAATGTTGTTGGTGGTCTTCACACTTTTGATTAATGCACCTTGTAGGAGGCACAGGCCTTTTTAACTCTCTCTCTCTCTCTCTCTCTCTCTCTCTCTCTCTCTCTCTCTAGCCTCTATCTTCCTCTCAATGTTTGTATTTTCTTCTCCAATATGATTTCTCTTCTCCCCTTTACTTACTATCTGTTGAGGTATAAAGCCCGATGTGGTCGCCCAGGTAAGTGGGCAGGCAGCCAGGTATGTACACATATTCTTTTCTTAAAACCTACTAAGAACTCACTATGCTCTACACATTACAGTAGAGCGAGTTCACCATATCTTCGTGCTCTTCTTCTCGCACTCTCTCTCGCGTCACACTTCCGCTCGTACTCCTTCAACTGGTATCAAAGCTCAGATCGAGGCTCGGGGCAGCATTTGCAGGTAGCCAGAGTCACCTGCTCAGATTGGAGTGAGATTCGATAGGCGAAGACACAGCCCAAAATCCTGTGGGATAGCCTGAAGGGTTTGGTGTTCTCAGAATTTCATTCTGAGGTCATCTCGGCCACCGTTCGGCTTCGACAAAGCTCTGCGCAGGCCATTTTCGACTACGTGGTCTTGGCGGGTGCAGATCCCGACTCTGCAAATTTGGGGTTTCGGCCGATGACTGCAAGTGCTGAGGATGTCTGCACTTCCGGAGTGTTGATTTGTGGCTATCTACACAACGAAGGACGGCTCACAGTTCTTGGAGGCGTGTCACATACGACACGGGTGCACCTACACACAGATTGTAGGCAACATCCACTAGTTCATCAGGTTGATATTTGTTCAGAGGTCAATTTACAAGGGAAACTCTGCTGAATTTTTCCCAGGAAAGTAAACTACTGTGAAGTGTAGCTATGGCTAGATCACAGGACACTGCTCTTTACAATATCAAGAAGCTGGATGGAACCAATTTCCCATTGTGGAAGAAGCAGATTTGGCACGTGCTGGTACCAAAGAAGCACATAAAACCTATAAAGCTCAAGGGGATAAAACCAGAAGATATGGACGAATATGAATGGAGCAAAATGGATGAATTGGAACTTTCTACCATTATGCTGACTTTGGCAGAAAGCGTTTATTTCAATGTAGCAGACGAGATGTCGGCTTATGAAGAATGGACAAAGTTGAGTGATCTTTATGAGAAGCAGAGTGCAGCTTCACAGGTATACTGGCTTAAGAAGCTTGTTGACTTGAAGATGAAAGAAGGGACACCTATGTCCAATCATCTGAATGAATTCAACACCATCTACAGTCAATTGTCAGCTCAAGGTGTCAAGTTTGATGAACCTGTTAGAGCTATGTTCCTGTTGATCACATTGCCGGAAATTTGGGACACTTTTCGCACAGCTTTGAGTAATTTTGCACCTCCAGATGGTTTGATAGGAGGTGTAGAAGGCAGTCTGCTTACTGAAGAAACCAACAGAAAGACAATGGACAAAGGCAAAGGAACAGCCTTAGTTGTCATGGGAAGGACCAAAGAAAAGGACAAAGGTGGAAAGAGGAATCAGTCTCATAGCAAGTCCCGCAGTGCTAAAGGCTAGAGTGACATAGAATGCTACCATTGTGGCAAGAAGGGTCACATGAAAAGAGACTGCAGAGAATGGAAAGCAGAAAAAGGCAAAGAGAAATCTGAAGACCATGGTGAGAAGAACAAGTCCTCAGTGAAGATTCAAGAAATAAATGTGACAAACATTGTTGCAGAGGATGACAGTCTAGTGTCAAGAGACATCTACTTCTTGAAGAATACAATGGACTCAGCTCTTCTTACAGCATCTGATGGAAATGCACTGAGTGACTGGATTATAGACTCAAGGGCATCACTTCATGTGTCTCCAAACAAGGAGTAGTTTACCTCTTATGTGACCACTAAAGATCATGTTCGGCTAGGCAATGGGCAGACATGTGAGATATTAGGTGTTGGAGATGTTCAATTGAAGTTTCAGAATGGCTCTTCTTTCACGCTGAAAAATGTGAGACATGTTCCCGCAATTACAAAGAGCTTGATCAGCACAGGTTTACTTGATGATGTTGGCTATGTCACCACTTTTGGACATAACATATGGAAGATATCCAAGGGTTCTATGACAGTAGCACATGGAGTAAAGTCTGGAGGACTTTACATGATTTATGTATCAAATGTCTCTAAAAATGTAATCAATGTAACCGAGCAGTCGAACCTTTCTTTGTGGCGTAGCCGGTTAGGACATATGTCCAAGAAGGGAATGGAAATATTGTCTCAATTTGCTTATTTTCCTGGATTTTCATTTAATGATTTTGAATTCTGTGAACACTATCTGTATGGTAATCAAACACAGTAGCCACATAAGCATAGAAGCAGTAGAAGAGATACACAGTTGGCACTTGTTCATAGTGATTTGTGTGGACCTGTGCCTAACCTATCTCTAGGGGGAGCTTCTTACTTTATGACATTTATAGATGATTACTCGAGGAAAGTATGGGTTTGCTTTCTCAATTGAGCACAAGGATGAAGCGTTTACTGTTTTCAAAACGTTTGTGACACTTGTGGAGAATCAGAGTGGCCAGAAGCTTAAATGCTTACGCACTGACAATGGTGGAGAGTATGTTTCAAAGGCCTTTCAGGGCTTTTGTGAGTCAAAAGGTATAAAACGTGAACTTACTACTCCTTACAATCCTCCTCAAAATGGTGTTGCTGAGAGGATGAATAGGACCATACAAGAGAAGGTCAAAAGTATGTTGTCTAATGCACAACTGCCAAATGGGTTTTGGGCTGAAGCTGTATCAACAGCTGTTCATCTTATAAATAGATCTCCTAGCAAGGTTTTGCAGAAGGATTCAGTGGCAGAGATGGTATGGTAAGGCAAAATGCCCCCATACAAGCATCTCAGAGTCTTTGGCTGTGAGGCATATACTCATGTTTCAAAGGAATTTAGGAACAAACTTGAGCCAAAGAGTAGAAGGTGCATCTTTTTAGGCTATGGTAATTTTGGTGAGATGGGTTACAGACTTTGGGATCCCGAATCCAAAAAGGTTATCCGTAGTAATGATGTTCACTTTAATGAAGCCAAATATCATTCTAAACCAGAGAGGGTTGAGGAGATTAGAAGAGTTGTCTTCCAAGAAGATGGACCTACACGTGCAAGACAAAATGTCAGGGCTCAAGAGGAGCAAGGACAGGATAGAGTGGAACCACAGGTTGTAGCTAAACCTCAGCCACCTATTTTGCGTAAATCGGGACGTATCTCACGACCTCCTGATCGGTTTGTTCCATCTATGAACTATGTCATGTTGACTGATTGCAATGAGCCTTCATGTTACAAGGAAGCAGTGCAAATGAAGGACTCTGGGAATTGGCAATTGGCCATGCAGTCAGAGATGACAGCTGTGCATAAAAACCAGACATGGAAGCTAGTTAAATTACCACAAGGAAAAAAGGCTCTACCTTGTAAATGGGTTTACTAGTATAAGATCACCACTCATGATAGTCAGCCAAAGTACAAATCAAGGCTTGTTGCCAAGGGCTTTAAGCAAGAACAAGGCATTGACTTTGATGAAATATTCTCTCCGGTGGTCAAGATGACTACATTGAGATGCTTTCTTGCATTGGTTGCCATATTAGATTTGGTGTTGCACCAAATGGATGTCAAGATAGCGTTCTTGCATGGTGATTTAGATGTGGAAATTTACATGCAGCAGCCAGAAGGGTTTGTTGAGAAAGGCAAGGAAGATTTGGTATGCCAGTTGTTAAAGAGTCTTTATGGCTTAAAACAATCACCGAGGGCATGGTACCATAAGTTCCACAAGTTTATGCTTTCTCAAGGCTACAAACGTAGTGAGTTCGATCACTGTCTATATACAAAGAAGGTTAAGGATGGCAGTTGGCTGATCCTTATTTTGTATGTGGATGACATGTTGATTGTGCTGGCAAGCACTTGGAAGAAATTTCAGCTTGAAAGTCAAAGATGGCAAAATCGTTTGACATGAAAGGCATGGGTGAGGCAAGTCATATTCTTGGTATGCGCATTGAGAGAGACAGATCAAAGAAGTTGATTTGGTTATCTCAAACAGAGTATATTGACAAGGTTTTGCAACGTTTCAATATGGAGAAGGGAAAGGCATTGAGTGTTCCACTACCACCATATGTGAAACTTAGCAAACAAGATTGTCCTATGTCTGAGGAAGAACAGGATAAAATGGATAAGATTCCATATGCGTCTGCAGTGGGTAGTTTGATGTATGCAATGATTGCTACTTGCCCAGACATTGCATTTGCAATGGGAGTAGTAAGTCGATACATGTCAAACCCAGGCAAGAAACATTGGGAGGCAATGAAAGGAATATTGAGATACCTGAAAGCTACAAAGAGTATGCGTATATGCTATGGGAGTCAGGAGCTAAGTGTAAAGGGTTTTACAAACTCAGATTATGCAGGTGACTTAGACAACCAAAGGTCTACGTCAAGGTATGTCTTTACATTGGCTGGTGGAGCAGTATCATGGCGTTCTAGATTACAAGATTGTGTTACCCAGTCTACTACAGAGGCTGAATATGTTGTAGCATCAGAGGCATGCAAAGAATCAATTTGGCTTAATCGACTAGTAACAGATTTGGGAATCAAAGAAGAGATGACTGTGCTATATTGTGATAGTCAGAGTGCTATACAATTAGCTTGCAATCCAGTTTATCACTCAAAGACAAAGCATGTGGATGTGAAATATCATTTCATCAGAGAAATGATCGAGGATAAGCAAATTCAGCTTGTAAAAGTTCACACCACAGAAAACCCTGCTGATCTACTTACAAAAGGACTTCCCTCAGAGAGCTTTGCGCATTTTCGCAAGCAGTTAGGTGTAGGGTAGTACATCACTTCTCTACATTTCTTGTATATTAGCTTGTATAGTAGCTTCTCTCACACTTAAAGTGCCACATGGGACTTTAAGTGGGAGGTTGTTGGGGTATAAAGCCCAATGTGGTCGCCCAAGTAAGTGGGTGGGCCGCCAGGTATGTACACATATTCTTTTGTTAAAACCTAATAAGAACTCACTATGCTCTACACATTACAGTAGAGCGAGTTCACCATATCGTCATGCTCTTCTTCTCACACTCTCTCTCGCATCGCACTTCCGCTCGTACTCCTTCTCTCTCTCTCTCTCTCTCTCTCTCTCTCTCTCTCTCTCTCTCTCTCTCCCCCTCTCCCCTCTCTCCCCCCCCCCCCCCCCCCTTTTTTATACAATAATAGAATTTATTGTTATGGTTTTTAATGAAGCACGCCGACATGCAATAAATGGTTGATACGACCACCAAAAAATATGTGTACTATTTATGGTAGCAAATGCACACTTGGATTCATGATGAGAGAGAGAGAGAGAGAGAGAGAGAGAGAGAGATGGATAGATAGAAATAGAAAGAGAGAGAGAGAGAGATAAAGAGAGAGAGAGACCTAACCTCCAAGACGACCTCTACAACCAAGGTGCAAAGCTCCTTCAAGCGTTTTCAATCAACTCAAAATAGCACATAGAGGAATCCGCCTCGTATACTCATTTCAAACCACTTTTATCCATCAAGAGCGGTATTTCCAGATTGTTTGTTGATGTAGAAGAGAGAGAGAGAGATAGAGTTCTGAGTGTTTGTTGGGTTTAAAAGAGGAATACGAAGAGAGAGAGAGAGAGAGAGAGAGAGAGAGAGAGAGAGAGAGAGAGAGAGAGAGAGAAAGAAAGAGAGAGAGAGAGAGAGAGAGAGAGAGAGAGAGAGAGAGAGAGAGAGAGAGAGAGAAAGGAAGACACAAAGAGAGAGAGAGAGAGAGAGAGAGAGAGAGAGAGACACACAGAGAAAGTGTTTTTAAGTGCTTGTTGGGTTTGAAAGAGGAAGACAGAGAGAGAGAGAGAGAGAGAGAGAGAGAGAGAGAGAGAGAGAGAGAGAGAGAGAGAGAGAGAGAGACGGAAGTCATAGTTGGAGCACGGCGCACAAAGGACTATTTTCTATACGCAAATCTGATCCCACACGCGGTGATCCATACAGAGAGAGAGAGAGAGAGAGAGAGAGAGAGAGAGAGAGAGAGAGAGAGAGAGAGAGAGAGAGAGAGTTTGTGTGTGTGTGTGTGTGTGTGTGTGTGTGTGTGTGTGTGTGTGTGTGTGTGTGAGAGAGAGAGAGAGAGAGAGAGAGAGAGAGAGAGAGAGAGAGAGAGAGAGAGAGAGAGAGAGAGAGAGTGGAATGGCAAGAACAAAGGCAACAGCAAGGAAGGCAGGGAAAGGACCAGGGCTTGCAAAGAAAGCATGTGGAAGTTCTGCTAGTAAGAAGAAAAGTTGAGGTAAACCAATGAAGATTTTGAAGGGACCAAGAATGAAGAATATTCAGAGAAACATGGGTTTATTTAGAGAGATCAAAAAATCTCGGAAACTTTGTGTCCCTAAACTTCCTTTCCAAAGGGCAATAAGGCAAATTTGTGAGGAAGCATGTGTTGGTACAATGAGATGGAAGGTTGTTGCCCTGCTCTATATTCAAGAAGCAGCAGAAGATTTTTTTACTGGAGTACTTTACTGATATCACCATTGTTGCTGCTCATGCTCACCGGGTCACAATAATGGACAAGGACAGTGAGACGCTCAAGAGAGTACTTTGGAGATACCATAAGCTCCTCATCCCTAATGAGTTTATTGACCCTAAAATGAAGGATATATTGCTAATACCACCAGGCCAATGGAATCATGGGGTTAAGATTCATGAGGTTACTCATGATGTGAACACAAGAGCCAGAGCTGAGCAACAAGAAAGACGTAACCTGGAATCAAAGAAATTAAAGAGGATACAGACTGTTGTTGCTCATGAAGAGGCACACAGGAGAAATTGTGGGCAAGTTACCACAGACTTGAATGAAAGAAACAATGATATTTTACAGTCCATGAAAAAGAAGGACTGTTAGCAACCATTCCCCTTGCTGATGGTACTCGGCAATTAGCTCTGGATTCTACTGATATTGGGATTTTGAAAGATCCCAATGCACAAATTACAGACTCTTTCGTTTATTTATGACTAAAGTAAGTGCTCTTCTCTACCTTTAAGATCCTTTAATTTTGTATTTGGTCTCTAATTAAATCTTTGTTCTTGATTGTAGCTTAATAAAGAGCCAGCTCCCTCAACAAACCCATATTGAAATACATGTTTTAGATCCACACTTGTCTATGCCACTGCAAATAAAAAACACCCCTCATGGCATATTGGAGAGATGGTTTGTCCACTATCCAATGCTTCAAGTCACAACTCTGGTGTTTCCATACTAATCAAATAATTATTGGAGCCTTATATGCATTGAACTAGACAAACAAGTGGTATGGACTATCAACTCCATACAAGGAACACATTCAGAGATAAGAGTGTGAGTGTTGGTATAACCTTGTGTTTTTATTTGGGCTATGGATGATGACCTCATTATTGTTAATAACAAATAACTCTCATTGTTCATAGATGTGTAAAAATATTACTTCATGTCTATGGAAGGCTTTGTGGAAATCATGAACTCTACAAGGAAACCTTTAAAGTTGTCGAAGTGCCTGATCAAACAGATCTAAATTCCTATGGTTGGAGATGTCTTCTCCACGCAGAGTACATACTACAGAGTTTTTTTGTTTTGAATCCATTTATGTCGAAGGTAATTTTGTGCTATGGTTTGGACCAATTTGGTGCTATTATTAATTGAAGTATTGACCACAAGTTAACCTAATTTTGCAAAATTTTGTGGAAAATTATACATTGGAATATTTACAAAGGTACCGTGCATCAATGATTCAACATCTACTATCTCTTTCAACTCCAAGAGTTTTAGATGCAGAAGATAGTTCTTTCGACGACCATATAATAACTTTAACAATGACCGATGATGAGGAAGTCATGCCAATCTCCACCACTGGAAACCAATTCCCTAAAACTGACCCCATATTAGAGGAACATATATCGGTTTGCTTTTTGCAGTTGGAGCGGTTGGAACGGAAGTTGGGGTTGAACAATGTAAAGTAGACCAAGCTCTTGAAAATGCAGATGTAAAATGCTCTTCAGAGTTGAGGAATGCAACAGAGGGTCTAGGACAAGTAGAGGAGGATAAGGGAGTACCTATTATTGTGGCACAAGATGAGGCACAAGATCAATATGAGGGAGCCCAATCTCCTATAATTTCTAATGTGAAGAGATCTTCAAAGCCGAGAGAAGATACAGAGTGTCTAGACCATGTAGAGGAGGAGGCCAACTTTGCAAATCAAAGCCAGGAACAGACAACAGAACAAGTTAACCATTCGACCATGGAAACACAAGAGTCATGTACTACACAACTACAAGAGCTGGATACCCTTGGCAATACAAAAGGGAACATCAACACTCAACAACAGAATGTCAACATTAGAAATGACCAATATGGACTCTTGCTTCAAGTAGATATGGTTGTTCCGGCAATATCCATTGTACTTAAATAATATACTCTTTTTGTTTATAACCACTTATATGTATGCACACAATGATTGCAAAGAATAATTATTTTGGATCTCAATGGATTCTGGCTGCTACGACAGTCGTACAATGTACATACAGAGATCTCCGATTTACGTAGTTTCTGCTTGGAAAATCTTAGAGTAGTAATTTGACCAGGCACAAAGGAATTTTTGAATTTTTTGATTCCACGGTTTAGGGTTTCTATCTGGTCTTCAATGTAGGCCCAAAACTTGAATCCCTTCATTTCCATAGTTTGCAGTTTGGCTGAAATTCAGAGATCGTATTTTTATTTCGTGTATAATCAAAGATATTGTACACCATTGCGGGACATTTCCACCCAACTAAATCTAATGTACCACTTCTACAAGCCCTTTAAACAGATCAATGTGCCTTATGATGCTCTCAAGCTTTGTTGATTGATGACACACCACATAAAGGTTTACTTAATCCACCCGGCACTACTATATTCCCACCTTCATTTGAAGGGCATCTTCACGATTTTTACCTAGAGGACATTTTGGTCTTCAAGGAATGTACTTAAGCCCATTGAGCACATCATAATTTGTACTTACAAATGTACTTAGTAATTCATTTATACAATAAATTGATATTGTCTACTTGTCTATGTGTTTCGAATACTCAAAGAGAGAGAGAGAGAGAGAGAGAGAGAGAGAGAGAGAGAGAGAGACTTGAGCAAACACTTGATATTAATATTAAACTAGTCAAAAAAGTAACATTTTGTAGAAGCCATTCAAGCTAGATTACATGGGCACAATTTGAATACGGCCAAAAAGATCTCCACATAGAAAATGCTTCTCCCTTCGTTGCATTACTCTTTGTCCTCCCAACAAGAAATAAAAGTTTACGGAGTCAATGTCGGCAGTCTCCTCCACTATGTCATGTCAAAGTTGCAAAAGATTGCATTGTTGTCTTATTGTAATTACTATCATAAGATTTAGGTCTTTGTCCACCACTTCCACGTCTATGATAACATTCTTTGCCAAACTTGCTGCTTCTTGATCCATAGGCACATAGCAACCTTCAACAATGTCAGAACGCTTGTACCAAAAGGAAATTATTAATGTCTATGTCACAAGAATATACTTGACAATGAAAGTGTCAAGAGAAATCTTGCAACATATGCCATCTGTTTCTTTCACATACCACCCTCGATCAAGAAGAATATCACACAAGAGGGAATCAAAATATTTACAAAACAACATAGTGTTAGCAACATGTACATTGCAGGTATGAAATAACTCAACAAATAGACCAACATGACAGAAATTTGCAAGTTTCACCAATTTAGTGGGTACAAAGTTTTGGAGAAATCTTTGAACATCCCTATAGAGCCTGCTCCTCAATGCCTCACTCATTTTTGTGTCAGGAACGGGCCAATCCACGGAGTTTCGGTTGGTTGGTAGTGAAACCTTCACCGGCACTCCTCTTTGATTCCTTTGATTGAGCTGGTAGAAATGTTCATAGAAGAAAATACCCTTTTCTGCAAGGCTTTTGCTAGTTCTACCCACATATTGCAAGACCCCAATATGAGCATGGGTCACATAGATGAGACCTATAATGCACTCCAGTGGCTCCCATTCCTCATATGAGGAAGGATAGACATCTATAAATGAAAAAGAATAGAAATAAATACAAACATCTCTATAACCTATTTAAATATCTATAATAAGAGAAGAAAAAAACAGATTCACATTTGAAATGTAAGATAACATTTATAGAGGAGTGCTAAATAATTAACTCACAGTTGCACCGTGGATTCTTGCTTTCCATGCAGAACAAAACATATTTGTTGCTTTTGAGCTTTTTCTCCTTCTTGGTTTCATAAGAACCCAAGAACCTTTGCCATAGTTTTTGTTGCGATATGAAACCCCGCTAGCAGCAAAGACTTTACTTCTAGCAATGTTAAGTTCGTGCCTTGTGCCACTGGCCACTCAAGTGGAGGTCTTGGAGGCCGCATCACAAAATATGGACATACATCCCACACATGTTTGACATTGTCCTACAAAACCATACCCATGTCTCATTGTTGCGCCCCTCCAAGTTGCATTTCCCCCAAAAACTTAGTGTCGTTGTTCCCTCTGCACATAAATTCACCTTTTTCTTGCACTTTCCTCCTTTGATTTTTCTTTGGCAAGTGAAGTGGCCCACATGGTGTCATTTATGTCAACCTCGATGGCCCTAATTGTCACCCGGCATTCTCCGCGTCCATAGAGTGATCTTCGGTTACCTGTGATGCATCTCCAAAGGACAACTTTCGAGCCTTTCTTTGTCAAGCAACATTTTGAGTGACATACTCTAGCCCGTGTGAACTATTTTCCTCCTTGCCTATAACACTGCCGAATGTCTTGCGTCGCCTTGTCATTTTAACCCTGTCTCCAAAAAATCCAGGCACCTCTGTAAGACCAGTTCCTCCAATTGCATCTTCACAACACGACTAGTTTGTGATGGAGTAGGTGTGAGAAATTGTCATGAAGCTGCCTTGTCTCTCATATTGCTTATGCTTGGTCCACTTCCTATATACTTACCCTCTGTATATGCCATTCTTTTGGATTGTTGAAGAGTGTTCCCAATATCTGTTTGGCAAACAAAGCTGCGGTTTCCAGAGAAAGAGTCACATTTTTGTGGGAAACCCTTGTAAAATTCTTTTGTAAGAGAGCATCTCTAATCCGAGAACTTGTAAAAGAATTTGTCATTATTTTTCTGGGAGCAATTGTATATTAGAGAGCCAGTTAGAAGTTTAGGAGCTTTTGATCGGACAAACCATTTGTAAAGACCTAAACTATAAAGGTCAATTTTGTAAGCTTGAATATAATCTTCTTTTATCACAAACTGAGAAGACAGCGTACGTTTGAGAGCTTCTTCTTGCTCCAACTTGTAATATTCGTTATTGTGGCTAGGATAATCAAAATTCAGATTCGTTTATTGCATTGTGTTCCTCTTACTGTGCTCTTCCATTCAAGTGTAATCATTCAAGATTCGGTGTAGGTTTTTAACTACGAGTTTGAGACCTTAAATCGCTATTTTGAGTGTTTAAACGCGTATTTTATGTTGTTTTGACCCTAGGAGAGGCATTAGGGACCCTAAAACAACCCTTTAAGATCACCTGTTCACTGTTTTTGCTGACTTTGGGACGAACGAGCGTGATCTTTGTACCTCTCCAAAATGTTGTGACAGTGATAGGATATGCTCCTGATAGTCCCCTGTAGCTTCCCTTCAAGTTTCGTGCGAATCCGATATGATTTTCATGGTAAATACGCGTGATAACTGTAGAGCTGTGTAGAAGGACATAGGCAGATTGCTTGGCTTTAGTGCGTATGATCTGCTTGTAGAGTTAGTAGTTGCATCTCTTCGAGTTCACTTCATTAGGATTGACACCCTAGTGAGTTTCCATGCCTCATCCGAGTCGCTTCCCTTGTATTGATATTTTATGTTGATGCATGAGAGCTATGCTATGGACGTCCGTCGCGGCGACCCGCAAAAATTGGCATCATTGCCGGGGAATGCACCTTAGGTGATGAGTGACCGAGTGCGCAGTTAGCTTCCTTAAAAGAAGATCAATCAAAAAATCCATTTTACACCTCAGTTAGGCTGCTAGACAAGGGTTTAGAGCTTAGTGGAGTGTAGAGTCAGTGGACCGACTAGATCCTCTCTTAGGAATAGAGAGCTGTGAGCAAGAGTGTTCAAAGCATTTTTGCTCTTCATTTTCTCTAATTCGATTGAGTACTGAAATCTCGCCCGAAATCCATCTTGTTTGTTTTGTTTAATTCATTATTTATGTTCTTTCATTTCTGTACTTAGGAGTAGGATAAGTAAATCACATTCCAGACAGATTTGGGGAAAAAGTTAGAGTCGAGAAACCAGGAAACCATAACTTTGGCAAAAAAGGCCATAAGACTCTGAAATTTAGAAAATATGACCAAACAGGGTTGATATTGATTCAAATCACCAAGTGGTAGCACAAAACACTGTAAAACACTTGTCAGAGGGAGCAGACTAAATTTCATCAGATTTGACTCGGGTACTACGATCGTGATCGGTGTACCTCTATGTCAGAATTGTACAAGATTTGACATGTGCCTTCCTGATAAGATTCTAAACAAGTTTTTCTAAAGCAACCACACCCAAAAACATCAAAAATCAAGGAATTCAGGCCACTTGGGTAAAACTAGCCTGACTGACCCAGATACTGGAAAATCTTGACTTTTGGTGATCCAAATGCAAAAAGACTTGAGGGATAGCCTTAAAACATCAGTGTCTACAGGCATACCAAATTTGGTCTAATTTGGGCATTGTACTACGATCGCGATCGGTGTACCTAAGTGCCAGATTTTGACCAGATTTCATATGTGAGATCCTCAGTTGTATATGAACATAAAAGTATCCAGGACCAAGAGCCAAAAACCTCAAAATACCTGTCAAATCATCTGAATACAGATCCAAGTCAATAACTTCTAAACTGGCATAGAAATTGACTTTCAGTAGACCAAAACACATCAAAACTGGGAAGAAACCATGCAGCGGGATAGCATGTGCATAGGACAAGCCTAGGTATCTCTCAATTCCCAAATCAAACATCAAAATCAATCAAACCTGATAAAATTGGGAAATCGGGTACTTGAAACCAAGAACTGGTAAAAGCTTGACTTTTTGGGGTCTGAATACAAAAGTATCAAGAGGGTAGCCTCAAAATAACCTAGTGAACAAGCTGGTGAAGTTTCATCAAATTTGGGCACTGTACTACGATCGTGATCGGTGTACCTCTGTGCCAGATTTGACTCATTTTTTACCTGCTCATAGACCTAGACTATTTAAGATATCAGGAGTTGTCAAAACCCAAATTGGACATACTGTCAATAATCTGCAAGCAAAATTGTGTTGAAGTCATTGTGAAATTGTTGATCTGCTGACAGTTGGAATGATACAGTGATCTCATAGCCATCAAGTGTGTTCATTTGTAGAGACCGATCAAGTAACAATCCATGCAGTCGTGTGAGTTGGAAGATCACTCCATTTCCAGGTAAGAGGTTTGGATTCAATCGGTAAATTCCACTTACTTCATGTTTTTGAGATCGGAAAAACAAATCAACAACCAACACCAAAATTTAGCGGATCAAGTAAGTGTTTTATCAACGGAGGAGAGTGTAAACCAAGGTGTAGTACGAACGTTAGAGCTGATCCTTGAAGAAAGTATTTCCGATACTTCTTCAAAGAGATCTTACGAGTATTTCTCGGAAAACTTGGGACATTTAAACCTAAACGAAAGAGAAAACATGGCAGCAGAACCATCAAACCCTTTGGCCACAATGAAGCTATTGTTCATCAAGTATCATTATGACAACAAGCAAGGTGCCAAGATTTACAAAGATGGTATGGACCGCTAATGTGTGAAAATAGAAGATAGACCAAGTGAGTTCGACTTAGTGCCTGTGAGCTATAGTGGAGATAGGTACCTAGATGGCGAAGGTATCATGTACTTGGTAGTCCTGAATCCTAACATTGTGGACAAGTGGGGATTGATGGGCACGAAAGCCAAAGTAGATGAGGAACTTGAGGAGAAAGCACCAACAATAAGCTTTCCTAATGGGAGGTTAAGGCGAGAAAACAAAACTTTGAGAGTCAACACAGACAACGTCTACATGGGGTTGTACAAGTATAATAATGGAGAGGAAGATCTCTATTATAGATGCAAGGAACCCTAAGTCGATGAGTTGACAGAGTGGAAAACGCTTTATGTCTTCACCTACACAGAGGGATCAAAAATGAAATCGTCGCATACGACAAATATGGAAGACGATACGTAGCAATCGATAAAAAGGAGTTGGAAGGATATACGTACTTTTGGGGACCACTCCACCATTATTATGTCACTCCAAGCCCACTGAGACCAGCACCTACAACTGTCATGCTAGACCCAATGGCAATAGGTGGAGAAGGACTCATGTAGCTGATTCTTTCAGTCGACCTCAGTATTCTATGCCAAGCCCTATGGGAGCATTACGTTCTAGAGAATCAATTTCTACGAATTGGGGTAGTGCGGTTCCTATCTCTACACATACCACAGTAGGTCCGACGTTCGCAGCCACACCATCACATTTGCCTCCTAGTAGTAGATTCGTGGTAGGGGAGCCACCGAGAGCAACCCACGATATCCATGATTTATGAGAACGATTAAGTCGAGATGCGGGAGCATTGAGATTGGTCGCAGACCATAGATGGATGAGGCCATCCGAGGTAGCGAAGTGCATGCCAAAGAAGTATAGCAGATCAAGGGATCCATATGTCCATGTATTGCTCTTCAAGCAAGTCTTAAGAGCAGAGCAGATCACTGATTTCCATACTCAATATGAGGGATTCAGCCTGACCTTGGAAGGGACGGCCTTAACATGGTTTCAGTCTTTGAACCCTGAAACTTGTCCAAATATTGAACATGTATTGCGGGAGTTCGCGGAAGAATTCTCAAAACGGGGTATAAAGCATAATACTGTATCACAGATATATGATTTTAAACAAAAGGAGAATGAAAAAGTGAAGGAAGCATCCTTGAGATTCAAGCAATACATCGAGAGGTGCCCAGGGAAAGAATTACCGCACGATGAGAGATTGTCTGTGCTCTTCATTGAAGGACTTAGAAACAAAACCTTGAAAAAGGACCTTCACTTGAAAGCATGTAGCACATTTGAACAGAATACAAGGGAAGCATTATATCCTGTTGATAACTGCAAAGCATATGGAGAAGTGTTAGAGGATACTAATTCAGTAACCAGCGGCTCTTCATCTATTAAGAGTGAACCCTCTACCAAGAAGATGCTCAGGCTTCTTTGATGCCGACAGCTGACCAAATGATAGAGGAAGTAACAAAGAGAATGTAGCAACATATGAGATCAAATCCGGTGATGAGACAGTCTCAGATGAAGAAATGTGGGGGATCACCCGACGCCGTGGTGCACACAACAGTCGAAAGCACCAGTTGCAAATGGACGAGTACTAAAATGGTGCGCAATAGAGAAAAAATGGACGAACCATGGCACGGATGGGTGTTTTTACAACAAAAACTATGTGAGGGAAAGGCTGTATGGACCTCCGGCAGGACCACCCCAGCCACCTCCTACAAGATATCAAGTCGGGCCAAATGTGAATATGGTAGCAGGAGCAGACAGACCTCAACCTGTGTTGGGTCAACAACCTCCTTTACCACAGGAAAATAGGGCCATGATTAGGTATTATCAACCTTACGAAGCGTCACCAGGAACAAATAATACACCTCAAATTTTGTATTATGAGGAACCGATTGAGCCTGACATAAACTGAACCTGAACCATAGATGTACGCAGACGAAGCCTATCAACCATGGGGAAATAATGAGGGTATGGCACCACCAATGTATGTAGCACAACCTTCAAGGGATCAATATTTGGTGGACGAAATAACGCTAATGTTCATTGCAAACTAGAACTACAAACCAAGAGGATACCCTAATAGGGCGGGACAACCTATGGGACCACGACCACCTCCTCAAAATCAACCACCAATTGGACCATGTTATAACTATGGAAGTTCAGATCATTGGGAGTGTAGTTGTCCTTTCAAAGGTGACAGAGTGAAAATTTTGGGTTTTGTGATGGTTGTGGTGTGAATCACATACTACCAGATTGCCCAAGGAATCCGGACAACAAGGAAAAAGAAACTATGAATATTTTGGGGGTGTTACCAAGTGCAAGCAGTGATCAAAAACTGAACCCATGATCCAAATCAATGCGGTAACCAGAGCCCAAGCCAAGGACTCAGAGAAAAACAAGCCATTGGAAGAAAAGGTCGAGTTGCCAATACCCACAGAGAACGAGAGTTTATCTGTGAGAACACAGCGGAAATCCTGGAAGGCGAAACGAGACAGAATGAAAGCAAGAAGGATCAAAACCCAAATTGCCATGCAAAATAAATTACATGAAACAAAAGAGCAACTGAAACAAGAGAGAGATAGTAAAACTATTGGGGACAACAACAAGCCGGGGAAAGAATCCTCAGGGAGATCAGTCTTGGTCGAGAAAGTGCTAGAGCCTTTAGATGCTATATTACAAGCGTATGAAGCAAAGCTAAAAACAAACCAAACCTTAGAGCAGAGATGGTTGACTTATCCTCAACCAGAAGTGGAAACGAAGCGTTTGGAAATGTGTAAACACCTCATTGAAATAGCCCAGGCATTGATGGAACCTAATGCGATTAGAACCCCAGAACAAGAAGTGTTGATTCGCAAAGAGAAGAAAAACTGAATATCGATGAATCAGAACAAGTAAACGGACCCAGGCCTGAAACTATATTGTCATTTGATCACCGAGTGGTGCTAAACACCACTAATGATGCTAATTCAATGACTATGATGCCAATTCCAGAAGTGGAAGAGCCATGGCCACAACACTTATGGGAAACCATTAGAAATAGAAAGAACGGAAGCGCAACGTTTGTGAGGGCCATACCCAGACTTGACCCTACTCACCTCCCTCACTCCTCCAGACCGTTCCAAGGAATGACGTAGATCTATTTGCAGGTATCCCTCCCACTTGGGACCGACATTCAGACAGGACTCCGGCCTAGGACTCCGGCCTATCTCAAATGCCAACCCAAGGGGGTACATCCCTTCATTCAATGATTCTATCTGCTTCTCATAATCAATCTGTCCTTGATAGCTTTCCGCACCCAACCTCATGGTCCTTAGTCTTGATTCTCTTGATCTTTAACTTGAGGATCTGCTCTTGCTTTCTTGTTCTCCCTTGGTTGATGGCGATAACCCCTTTTTCCTGACAAGCAGGCACGGCAGTTATCACTTTCCCCTAAGAAGAGGGATCTTGCAATCCTACCTGGTCTCGCTCGTCCCCGATTACCCATTTTTATCCCACGTTGTCCTAACGTTTAGCATAAAATTTTTAGTTCAACATCCGGCCATCTGACCCTCCGGATCCTCCCACCCACCGAACCATTTCATGAAAATCCCTTCCCGAGGTAGTACTTAACTACTACAAAATCAGGAAGACAGTAGTCTATCAGACATCATCAAACAACAAGCAGCATGCAATCTGTTGCATACCCTTGTTCAGGGAAATTCATCTGGTAAGTTCCCACCAGATCTTTATTTAGAAACTTTTAGTTCATTTTCTTTCCTTTATCTGCTATAATTAGCTTGTAACTCGTTTCCTAGCTAATCATGCAACACATTTAGTTTCAACCAATTCATCTTGCCTCCCCATTTTATCCAAGATAATCGGTTACAAGCCATCAAAATGGCAACACCTTCACAATATTCCCAGAATTAAGTGTTTGGGAAAGTCTCATCAAGTGATTTAATCATTCCTTCCTAAGCATTTTATTTCGAGAGGTATAGCACCATTTGGTGACAGATGCACAGGATAGCCCTTATATTCCTAGCCTTTCCAGTTCCTTTTTAAGCAACCAAGTCGAACAAATTTCCTTAATTAAATTCACATCATCCTCCCTGAGAATAACCTTCTCAGCCAACTATTGGCATCAGGCCATACCCGGATTATGGCCGATTTCCAATAAGATACCGCGGATACTTCACCCGACCGGGCAAAAATAAAACAAATCCATTCATCCCTTATCCCTCGGGCATGAATGACCTAGGTATAACAACTTGCCGGTTACGCTATCCTAGCTGAAAAGGGCCAATCTCCGTCAAGTTCCCCAAGAGAATCCTCTCAATGGGCCGGCCTTTCAATCAAATCTGACCCCAAGAAGATCCATCTTGGTTTCCGGTCATTTCCAGACAATCTTCAAAACTCCTAGTTAAATCTATGCGCTATCCCTATCACCTCTCGGGATTCCTTTTTAACTCCTAGTTGGTAATTTCCAAGTTCATTCAATTTATCAACCTTAATTCCTACTTTCCTTAATTATCTACCAGCCAAGTTTATTAGAAAATACAAGCGAGTTTTTGCCATAGGCATTTGATGGTTAATGTCTGTTCGGAAATGCCAACTTTTTAAGTTCAATCCCCATTTTGTCGATTCCTGGGTTTTTGCAATCCTTTGCCATCCATGGTACATCTCCATGGAAGCTTATAGAGTTTTCGGTTCAAAACAACACGGAGATCAATTCCGCGAAGTTATCCCCTATCTCCCCCATCCCATATTTGCAAACAAACTTGAAATTGAAAACTTTAGAAACACTCTTCAATACCAAAATTGACCTACTTCTATTGAGCTGAAACAACTACTCTTTTCTTATGGTACCTAGCTTTCCATTTTAGGAGGCTAGAAGGTCATCTTATAATTTATGAGTTTTCAAGCTTTCCATTAAAGCTTAAACTTAAAATACAAGGTAATCACTAAAGCTTACACCTAAGTGCAAAGTTACCATTGATGCTTAGCTTAAGAGTACAAATCTACATTTGAAACTTAACTTAATAATGTATAGATACTCTTAGCACTTAACCTATTTGCGAGGTTTCCATTAAAGCTTAAACCTAAAAATGCAAGGTAGTCACTAAAGCTTATACCTAAGTGCAAAGTTGTCATTAAAGCAAATCCAACTTTGAAGCTTAACTTCATGATACGTAGATACTCTTATCATTTAACCGTAATTGCAAGGTTTCCATTAAAGCTTAAAACTTAAAAATGCAAGATAATCACTAAAGCTTACATTTAAGTGCAAAGTTACCATTAAAGCTTAGCTTAAGAGTGCAAATCTACCTTTGAAGCTTAACTTTATCATGCGTGGATACTCTTATCACTTAACCCTAATTGCAAGGTTTCCATTAAAGCTTAAAACCTAAAAATACAAGGTAATCACTAAAGCTTACATCTAAGTGCAAAGTTACCATTAAAGCTTAGCTTACAAGGCAAATCTACCTTTGAAGCTTAACTTTATGATGCATAGATACTCTTATCACTTGATCTTAATTGCAAGGTTTCCATTAAAGCTTAAAACCTAAAAATGCAAGGTAATCACTAAAGCTTACATCTAAGTGCAAGGTTACCAGTAAAGCTTAGCTTACAAGAGTAAATCTACCTTTGAAACTTAACCTAATGATGCATAGCTACCATTAATACTTAACCCTAATTCCAAGGTTACCATTAAAGCCTAAACCTAAAATGATGCACACATGGATTAATTAATCCTACTATAAATGAAGATTACCTCCTCTAAACAAGAGGGAAGTGGGGTTAAAGTCCTTCTTGAAGAGATGTGAGGCTCAAGGAGGAAAGAAAGGGATTTGTGGTGAAGAGGAAGGAGAGAGGAGCTTCTTCAAAAAACCCTCAAGGGTTTGGCCTTCAAGAGAGGAAGAGAGTTGAGGGTTTGGCCTTCAAGAGAGGGAGAGAGCAAGAGCAAGGTTTAATGGAAACCTTAAGTTACTTAAGCATAGTCTTCAGCATGGCAAGTATGCAAGTAGCTTAGCAATATGTGTGTGTAAAATTACAAAGAAGAGGGGGTGCTTATATAGGAAATGGTGGGTCAAATTCTCTACCCCAATTTCTCTTCTCAATTCCTATTGGACCCCAACTTCTCTTCTCAAATTCTATTGGACCTTATTTCTCTTCTCAAATGCTATTGGACCCCAATTCTCTTCTTAATTCCTATTGGACCCCAATTTTCTTCTTAGTTCTTATCTCTTAACTTTATCTTTCAATCAAATTAGTCCCTTTTTCTCCTAGTTCTCGATCTAGATCAGTTCCCATGTGGATTTTGACGAAGAAGTATAAAAATAATCTTAATCTTTTTGGAAAGATATAGGGATGACGTAATTTCTTATCCAAAATATCTTTGTCTTTTCATTCTAGAGTAAAGTCTCGTTGTCCGCATGAATTCTTTGTCGGTCTTGCTTTTTCTAAAAAAATTTCTAGGTTGAAAAAGTTATGAATGGCTCTACGGTTTAGGGAGGGACCTTACAACGTTACAGTCTGCACCAATTCCTGAGGTTAACATGGACAACGAATTTTATCCAGGAGATATACAATCGCTGTATGGTGAAGTAGGAACAGAGGTTTCGATGGAAAGCAAAGCTCAATCTAAGAAAACCCTACCTTCATTTATAGGTGAACACGAGGCACAATCGGAGATAAGATTAGTTCCATCCCAGATGAGAGCTATTCCGCAAATGACTGACTCAAAAAGTCTTCAAGAGATGTTGTCGACACCTGTAACATGCACAATCACACTAACAAAAATCTTGAGAGTCATATCACACTTATGGGAAGACATGGGAAAACATTTGGAGAACAAAGGAATAAAGATTCCTCTTCAGACAAACCCTACGGTAGAAGAAAACAAACGAGGAGGTCAACCCAAAGCCCAACCTGTGTCCATAAACAAGGTCGTAGATTACTGTGAAGGTGTGGAAGGTAATACAACCTTACCCGGCCTGTTGAATATTAGGATATAAAGACAATAGCTATCCTAGACAGTGGGGCGGGAGTTGTGATTGCTACAAAGCAAATCTGGGAGAAATGGGGTTGTCCAGCTCTCAGAAAGACGAGAATGAAACTGCAACTCGCAGATGGGTACGTAGAGAGACCATTGGGAATCCTAGACCAAATAGTTGTAACTTCGTGTGGAATTAACTATGAGTACACCTTTGCCGTGGTAGATTTCGAAAAAACGAATAACTTTGACATTATTTTGGGGCGACCTTTTATGCGTCAACTCAAAATGATACAAGATTGGGGGTACGACCAACTTTACCTAAGTCATGAGGAGCTAATAACGAACATCAACATGAAGGATCACATCTATAGAGACGTTGCAAAAACACCAGTGCAAGAATTTGATTCAACCACAATAATTGGAAAAGAAATATCTGCGTGGTTATAAATGAAAGCACATGTCTGGATGTGTGGAGCATATGATTGTGGAGACTTAATCAAAGAGAAATGTGTGTTGGAAAGGTCCATAGAAGACGAGCCTTATCTTCCAGAACCTTTCCCTGAACATTTATTTGAGCCATTTTGGGTGGACTCAAATATTGTCAACCTTGGATGTATGTGTTAACGAATGCACGCTTACGAAACTTTGTGACGATGAAGGATACAACCTAGTAACGTTGCAAATGGCTAGCGTCATACTTGAGTCAAGATCAAAGAGCGAGAAACGAGAAGAACCACTACGTGAGACTGAGTGTAAAAGAATAGTTGATGAGATATCTATAGTGGACGATAGGAATCGAACAGAGGAGGAATTCACAGACTCACTAAGCGAGGACCTTCCATCATTGGGTGATGAAATCCAAATGATAGATGCTGATGACGAAAGAGCAAGTGGATCAGAGACGAATAGGAAGTATAGTTCGAGATCGGACAGGTTTTATGAGTTTCCTAACCAAAAACCTAGTCGACAAGAGCGGTATAGATCAAAGAGAACAAGGAAATCAAGAGCAAATAAGCATAAACCCATGCCTCTTATCAATGACAAAACAGGATATCTAAGGCTTGTAAAAGCTGACGATTGTGTCAAAGACAAGGTCACTGGCCGGTTTATCAAAACTAAACCATGGAAAAACAACAAGAAGAACAAGCACGAAAAGCAAACGGCTGAGACACATAAGCAGGGGGAAACAAGGTCTAGAATGACCAAAATAGAGAGAGTACAATAATCTGAAACAGACCCTCAAAGACATATGGACAACTGAAATGGAAACATATGAGGATACGAGTTTTGACAAGATGATGTGCCGTCCCATTATAAGAAGTATACCATACAAGATAGAAAAATCATAGTGCAACAACCGATGAGGGAATTGAAGGAAGCTGGTACATCATACGACGGTCTTGAAAAAGCCAAACGAATAGATCTACCGGACCCAGGAGAAGATCCAAAACCTGCATATATTGCCACGGATCTTACAGAAGAAGAGGAAAAGCTTTTAATAGCTACTATTAAACAATATAGAGATGTGTTTGCATGGTCATACAAAGATCTTAAGGGGGTGGATCCAAGTATCTGTCAACACACAATACCCCTTAAGAATGACGCCAAACCAAGCAGACAACGTCCTTATACTTACAATGAGACGTTTGCAAGGAAGATCAAGGAGAAGATAGATAAGCTGAAAGAGGCAGAGTTTATTTACGAAATTGAGCACACTGACTGGGTTTCACCAATTGTGGTGGTCCCAAAGAAAAATGGAAAATTGAGAGTGTGCGTCAATCTCATGAAAGTAAACGCTGCTACAATTCCGGACAACTATCCCCTACCCATTACTGATCATGTAATAGAAAGAGTGGTAGGAAAAGAAGCTTATAGTTTCTTAGATGGCTTTTCAGGCTACAACCAACTCACAATAAAGCCAGAGGATTAGCACAAGACGGCTTTTGCAACTAAATGGGGCATTTTTGCATTCAGGGTAATGGCTTTTGGCTTAGCGAATGCACCAGCCACATTTCAGAGGCGGATGGGTCATGCTTTTAAAGAATATCTAAGACAAATCTTAGAAATTTACATGGATGACTTGTGCGTTCACTCTCTCGTAAGATTGGAGAACATAGAGCACTTAACCAAAGTGTTCAACAAATGCAGACTGTGTCGGATTTGCCTGAATCCGGAGAAATGTGTCTTCATGGTAAGACAAGGAAAAATATTGGGACATATAGTGTCCAAAAATGGTATTTCGACAGACATGGAGAAGATCAGCGGAATTGTTGATCTACCACGACCAGTAAAGGTAAAGGAGGTACAGGAATTTATGGGCCATTGTGGATATTATCACAGATTTATCTACTCATACGCTATAATTGCGAAACCTCTTTACGCGTTGATAACTAAATTTGAGTGGACAGATGAGTGCGAGAAAGCTTTCCAAACATTGAAGCAAAGATTGATATCCGCTCCAATTTTGAAGGCTCCGGATTGGGAAAAGATATTCCACGTCCACGTAGATGCATTAGCATTGGCTATAGGATGCATACTTGCACAACCTGGAGAAAACAACATGGATTTTCCAATCAGTTACTCCAGTAGACAACTAAACAGTGCAGAGAAGAATTACACAACAACTGAAAGGGAGGGTTTGGGTATGATCTATGCTGTGAAAAAGTTTAGACATTACGTCATCGATCACCAAGCATTGTTGTACTTGGTAAACAAACCTTGCAGTACGGGGCGGATTGTACGATGGTTTATCATACTGCTTGAGTTTGACTTCACGGTTGTAGTCAAAAAA
Organism: Adiantum capillus-veneris; assembly: GCF_014529385.1. Classification (NCBI taxonomy): domain Eukaryota; kingdom Viridiplantae; phylum Streptophyta; class Polypodiopsida; order Polypodiales; family Pteridaceae; genus Adiantum; species Adiantum capillus-veneris. Next base: position 151,969,480 of record NC_140931.1, read on the forward strand.
GGAACTACACACCAAAGAGCGGATCATTTATCTAGAATGATGCATGGAGAAAACCCTGTAGGAGTTGATGATGATTTGCCAGATGCATATCTTTTCAACATAGAAATGTTTCCAAGATGGAGCGAGGATGTAATTCCTTTGTTGACTATTGGGTCATTGAATTTAACAAGACAACCATCTACCATTGCAGCATCTAGATCATTGGTAATGCTGGCTAGAAGGCTATACAAACAGGGATCGGATCAAATCCTTAGGCTTTGTGTTGAATCAAGTAAACATGACTTGTATCTACACCAGTCTCATGTGCAAACAACGGGGATTCACAACGGGCATGCACAAACATATCAAAGATTGATGAGAATGGGTGTATATTGGCCGAAAATGCAACAAAGTGTTCATATGCATATCAAATCATGTGCTATCTGCACTTTTCAAAAGCCGATAGAACACGTGACTCTGTTCAAATTATCTGTAGCACCCCGATGGAGTAACTACATTGTAGAATACCTCACCATCGGAATACTGCCTGAAGGAATGAGTAGATCACGTATCAAAACGATCACGAAAGAGGCAGAAAACTATGTATTGATTGAGGACAATCTTTACAAGAGGGGAAAAGACAATGAATTGAGAATGTGTGCGATGGAAGAGGAATAAGTTCTTATCTTAGAGCAAGCACATGGTGGACAAGCTGGAGGACATTTCTCAGCTGGACAAAACGGCCAAAGCAATTCTTATTGCTAGCATATGGTGGCCTACACTATTCATGGACGCTAAAGAGTTTGTGAGACGATGTGACGATTGCCAGAGGACAAAGATTCCTAGAGCACGAGATGACATGCCCTTGAGGCCAATTATGGGGGCAAGAGCATTTGCAAAATGGGAAATAGATTTTGTAGGACCAATTGTGCCTCCTGGATATAAAACGCACGCTCAATACATTATAGTGGCAACAGATTATCTAACAAAGTGGGTTGAAGCGAAAGCAACAACCAAAAATGATGCAAAAACGATAGCACAGTTTTTGTATGACCACATTTTCACCAGGTATGGCTTACCAATAGAGATACTGAGAGATAGAGGGACTCATTTCGTCAATGAAGTGATCGAATTCCTATTGGATGAATTCATGGTAATTCACAAGAAGTCAGCTCCCTATCATCCACAAGCTAGTGGCCAAGCAGAAAGTACGAACAAGATTTTGGTGACAATTCTCACGAAAATTGTTAATGAATCGAGAGCCGACTGGGATCAGAAGCTGCATTCAGCTTTATGGGCATATAGAGTAGCGTACCTCAATCGGAACGACTCCGTTCAACATGGTTTATGGAATTCAAGCGATTCTGCCACTTGAATTTCTTCTCCCCACACTTCTGGTAGCTAAAGAATTAGAATGGACGGGCCATGAATTATCCAATCAAATAGATATCCTGAAAAAACTAGATGAAACTAGATTGAGAGCAGTTGCATCAATCTACGCGCAAAAACAAAACATGAAATCGTTCTTTGATCAACATGTTATCAGCAAGGAATTTGCTACGGGGGATTACGTCTTAATGTATACCTTGAAACAAAATTCCCGAAAACTCAAAAAGCAAGGCAATGGACCCTATGTGATTCATGACATATCATCTAGCAGTGCCATTAAGCTTGCAACATTAGAGGGAGAGGAGATGCCTAATTGGATTAGTGGCTGCAGATTAAAGAAGTACAACCTACCACTAACCTCAGAGATGCTTGCCAAAATCCACGCTGCGAAGGAGCGCAAGAACAAAGCAAATGAGACAAAAGCTCAAGCACAGGAGTAGGCCAGGATCAGGGTTTTAAAGCGGAAATAGAAATCACAACAACAAAGACTTCCTCAACCAGCCGATACGGCTCAAATTCCTCTTTCTATAATTCACACTAACGAGCAATGGGAAATGGGAATCGATGTTCGTATCAATGTTAGACTTCCGAATGGCAAATATCAACGAGCATTGATTGACACAGGGGCAAGAGTCAATGTGGTCAACTTCTCCACTTACAAGATGCTTACCGATGAACCCCTAGTGCACTCCACACGAGATTTACAAGCTGTAAACGGGCCAACAATGCCAACATTGGGAATAGAAAACTTACAATCAATATTGATGGAAATAGTTGTCCTCATCAATTTTTCGTAATGAAAGACGGAGAAATCAGAGAATCACTATGTTTGGGAGTTCCATGGATGAGAACGTACAATACAGTTACCGAATGGTCAGAACATGCACTGATGTACACACACAACTCTAACACGTACATGACTCCATTCGCCAAAACAGATCACTCGTGGCCGATTATCTCCATCAACAAAAAGCAATTATCTCATCAACCAGAAACACCGAAAACGGCTGTTCGAAAAGTATGGATAAAGAAAACCGTCGTGCAGAACAAACAGAGACAGATATGGCTACCCAAGGCACAACTCCTAATGAAAGCAAAACCATATCAAAGACCTTCAGGAACTAATCTAGAGTGGAAATGGCAACCAAAGCTGGAGACGACCAAAAATTCAGCAAAGATCGAACGGCGACCAAAAAGTCAACACAAGAAGCCTGAACTAACAAAATGGCAATGGAAACCTAAGAAAATTCAGGAACCTACATCAAAATCGGCAAATATCAAAAAAACTGAATACAAATGGGTTCCAAAAATAGTTGCCATAAAAAAACCAACAATCAAGGAGAGAGCAATTGAACTGCAAGCTCTTCTGTTCCATAAACAACTAGCCTCGCCATCCAAAGCCACTGAATATTACATTCAGTCCCTGCATGTTTCACAGCACTTTGTTTCCCAATGCATTGTCTTAGACATGAGGATAGGGCCACATTACACGGCCGTGCATAGACATAGATTTCAAAACCCATGCATGTCATGCCTACAACCTTCGTCCGGGACGACTCAGTTTAGGAAGGGGGGAGTAATTGATGAATCTAGCAGCAGCCAAGACCATTAAGGGGTCCAGCGTGTATATATGTACATAATGCATGTGTTTTTTTTGTTTTTTTTTTCATTTTTAGAGTTCAATTTTGAACAAATTTGATCAAAATCTAGTATTTTTTAGCGTTTTTATCATCCAACCAGCATAATAATGAGCTGTAATGACAAAATCCGGAGCATTGGGATGCTTCTAGTGAAAATATATGCTTAGGGGTGAGTATAATAAATTTTGACTAATTTTTGCCAGTTAATAAGTATTTTCAATTTATTTTGTTTGATTTTCGTTAATAATCTTCCAAAAATTAAAAAATATCGCCCACAGTGTCGGAATCAAGTTCTGGAAGCAAACGCCGAAGTATCATGATAGGATTATCAAGCATGGAAGATATGAAGCTAATCTGACGATGTCGAATTTCAGCCTTAATGATCATGACCACATTTCGTCAGAATCGCATCAAATGGTCATACGACGCCAGAATGATGAACAGTTCGACCCACAGATGGTATGCAGATTATATCGAGATCAAAGGTAATGAAAATAATACCTATGTCACAAAAACCTCGGGAAGATATGGGTCAGGTAGGCCAAATTCTAGCTCATTGTTCATTTTCACATTTTGAGAGAGAAGAAGAGAGCTTCTTGACCTAGAGCGAGCTGCCACATTTCTACCCCATACGGACGATCGGAGCCAGCATTTCATATCAGATTTCACAGGTATGTTCCTTATCAAGTAAAGATCAAGTCTATTACGCATGCAAGCGCGAATCATTGCACAAATGAATGGATCAAATCAAAGTCGGATTGAGTCAAATAGGTCAAGGGCCCTTAGAGGCATCAAAACAAAACTTTTTTCAAGCACAGAACACATCAATGTGCTCCCCACAATGTCAGGAACAAAGCCATGTGATCAAATCTCAATTTGGTGGTGGTGCAACGATCGCGATCGATGTACCCCACTGACCAAACCTGGCACAAAAATTACAAAAGGCATCCTCTCAGCTTTGCCAACAACCTGCAGGCGTCAAAAATCACTTTGGGATTTATGCAACGATCGCGATCGGTGCCCCCAGGATCAGATTTTGCAAATTTTGGCTTGACCCAGGCTTAGAACTCGGTGAGGGATACACTCTCTTGAATTTTCATGAAAAATGCATAAATTTTGCTCATAGAATGGGCCAAATTTGTCAAACACACCCGAATCGGGAAATTTGACCTACAACTACCAAAATTCGACTGAAAATTATGACGGGTGGTTTGAAAGGCATACCTATCCGACTAGGAGTCAGCACGGTAGTAGAAAACCTTGAATGGAGCCCAGAATATCCTACAAGGGCGGAGATGACCATTTCAGTCTCGAGTGATCACACAAGGGAAGAATTTGGCCGAACTAATTTCAAAGACTAAAAGGCGACTTAGAGATGCCCAATTATCCCATTGGTATCCAAAGAATGCTTGAAAAATACCCAAGTCTGGAAAATCTCCAAAGATGGGGTAAAAAGTGTCTGATCAAGTCAGAATCAGACAACGGAGTAGGCTAATGGTAGCAACACATCATGGAAGCAGTAAAAGCTCAAAAACTAACATTGACTAACTCCAGGCTCCAACCAGAATTCATCAGGAAAACCCAATATGGTTAGACTTAGTAAAATAAGGTCAAACAGTGAAAAATTGCTCTAATTTGTTCATTTTAAGTCCAAACTTGAAAATAAATCATCAGTGGGCTAGGCAGGCATAGGGGACTAAAGCCATCCAGTTTTCACCCAAAAAAGCCCAGGTACTACGATCACGATCGGTGTACCTCAGCATCAAATTTTGACCAAAACCTAACAGATCCCTTGTACACATCTTGTTCAAGTCACCCATCAAGTTTCAAGCCAATTGGACATCAAAAACCCATGAAAAACCAAAGTCTAGTCCAAAACTCCCTTGGAACCCAAAATTGGGACTTATAAAATCAAAAGTGGTTCAAATAAAAGACAGAGTGGACCAAAATGACCCTCTAGCTATCAGCAAACCACTCATGTGATCAAATGTTATTTTGGCCTCCGTACTACGATCGCGATCGATGTACCTTCGGCCCAGATTTGGCTCAAATTTCAATCAGTCATAGCTCTAGTCTTCCTAGTCCCACTGGTGAAATATGGACAAGAATGGATGAGATTTGTTCACGTTATGATCAGTTTTAACTTTTGAACTGCTTTTTACTAAAAGTCTAAATGCTACGGGTTGCGAAAGGAAAATCTTGACAGCTTGTGATTCTAATGACACAGAATGCCTTGCCAAAAGCAAGCAAGGAAGTGGACAGTAGCACTATATGAAGTGGATGAGCTCTCTACAAACAAAAAAGCTCACATCTCGGATGAAACACTAACTCGAATCCCTGCTCACATTTTCATCGCTAAGTTTAGGGATGCTGATGGTGACATGGTAAAGATGACTATCATTCCACGAGAAATATGGAATCTCCACCGAAGGCCGGAGGTCACAGAAGTTGTGTGGGCTGTGCATTTGGAGCAATTTTTTAGATTGCAGCCATGGGGAATAGACTACATGAGGGCCCACGAGCTCATGAGCTCGATACAGTATGATGGGCAAGCAATGCTCACCGACAAGGATGGCTCAAAGGTAAAAGTAAAGATCACAAAAGAAATCATCAACGAAGCTTTGCACTTCCTTCCAGGGCAACACGACTTGCTGGCAAAGACCAAGTCACTGGATAACGAGAAGGCATTTATCAAAGCAAAGGAAACAAGTACAAGTACAGTGACATGATATACGGTGAGTTGGAGTTACCAATGAGATTGATCTCTCAGCATTTCAGGGTACAAAAGCCTCCTCGCTACACCGAGCCGATCCTGCACATTGCAGTGGTGGTCATGGCTCTAGGAACAGCTGAAAACAGAACCATCCGATGCGATTATGGTTCTTACATCTTGGAGAACTTGATCAAAGCAAATCTAAAAAGCTCGGCAAAGAACAAAAGCTACATGAGTGCAGGGCTGATGCTAACAAGAATAGCAACCCAAGCTTTGGGCATGATTGAAGACCTGCCAGAGGCCAGTTATCAAATGGCCTTGATTCAGAAAGCAAAGCTGGTTGCTCACTTAGTAAGGACGACCACTAGCGCAACATCATCGCGCTCGGCCAAGGCATCCAACAAGAGCTCAAGTGATGAAGAAAAGACGGAGACTGAAGACGAGGAAAACTCTCAAGGGTCAAAAGACAAAGGACCGTCGGAATTTGAAGAAAGAGAGGAGGAAGACTCCACCACACCGCTTGAGAGAAGAAAGAGGGAAAGAAGTACAGTGCCGCAGTTTGACCTTCAAAAAGCATTTGCAGAGGCCCAACAAAGAATTGAGGAAAGAAGGACCAAGTTGTGGGCTGTTACGGGTTGACAGATAGGCAAGAGCTGCTACAACACAACAAATAGAAAAACAAAGGTTCGAGAAGGAAAGACAAGAAAGAATAGAAAATGCAGCTCGCATACGGGCTAAAAATCAAAGGTTAGAAGCGGAGCAAAAGGCTGCAGAAGTGGACATTTCTTCTCAGTCCACTGAAGGAACAAAGGAGAAAGAAGCGGCTGAAGATACGAACCAAGCTGAGCAATTAAAGAAAACTCAAAGAGAAAGGAATGTGGAAGCATGACGGGCGGCGGATTCGACTCACCAAAGAATAATAAAGATTTTAAAGAAAAGAAAAGCGGACGCGTCTGCTTCACAACCAAGGGAAGATGCATCGAAAAAGAGGCATGTACAAGAAGTGGAGAAATCACCACCTCCTCCCTCGCCTAAATCACCACCTCCTCCCTCACCGAAATCTCCTCCTCCTCCTCCTCCTCCATCAACCAAAACACCACCACTTCCTCCTCCTTCATCCTCACAAAAAGAGTTTATGCCTACTGAAGCAATAGGGTACCAAGAAGCCTGTCAGGTTATGGCTGAATTTGACTACAGAAAAACCTTGCAAAATCTGGATTAACAATTCCAATGCCAGCACGTGGTGTTGAGAGAAAAAGAAAGGCAAGTACAGGAGGCTCAAAACATGCAAAAATCTGGGCAAGAGGAGTTAGAGAGCCTGTGGGCACAACTGGAGCTCACAACGTAGGAAAGAGACACTGAGCGACAGTAGGCTCAATCTCTGATCAGAGATCTAGTGGATGTCAGGATGGAGTTGAAATTCAAGGAAAAAGAATGCCAGTATTTGACAGCAAGGGTAAAGAAAGCAACGGAGCAGCTTGAGTACGAAGGTGCAAGGTTCAGAGGGTTAACAGCTCATACCTCACTAACAAAAGCACTTTAACAACCTTGATGGCAAACCAAGAACCTGCTGGGGCATTGGTCTCCACATCAGACAATGCTGCAGTAGTGAACACCCTAGTGGCGCTAAGAGGGGAGCTAGAGCAAGAAAAACTTCAAAGATAGCTGCTCTTATCGGGAATGATGGCCTAGACGGTGGCCAACGAGCAAAAAGTGAAAGAGCTGGAGCAGCAACTTGCACAAGCAAGGACTGAGTTAGAGACTCAGAAGAAGATCAGCGAGACACTGCTGAAAGAAAAAGAAGACCTATTTCTCAATAACAAATCAGAACAAACGAAGCCCAGGTGCAACCGCAACTACTACCAGGGCAAGAAATGCCTGACTTGCCTGAAACATCACACCAAGGATCTAATTCAGACCATCAAGGACATGCCAGAGGGACCAACCAAAGATTACATGATATACAAAAATAAGATAATGGAGTCAATGGCCCTGGCGTTCTTACAGCCAGAAGAGTAGGTGGAGCGGTTTGGCCATGAGTAACTACCTTTTCCCTGGGTATGCCACGAAGCAATCCTATGGAAGGAGAAGATGCGGTCGACCTTGCCACAAAACAAAGACGGAGATTAAGAAGGTGTAGCACTGATAGCTGAAAAAGCTCGGGCTCTCATCAAAGAGCACCCTAAATGGAGGCAGAAGTGGCCGGAAAAGCGGCCACAGGATCTAACCAACTACCACAACGCTCCTCAGCACATTCAAATCGATCCTACTTTCTGTCCATTCCCTAGAAGATGCACATGGAAGGATTTTTCCACATGGAAAGGCTCAAGGCAGCCAAAGTTGAACTACCCAATCCTGACAGCGCAAAATCCTCCTAGATAAAGCCTATGTAGTCAACACTCTAAATTAGACAATCACCTTGCTGTGGGATGTCCCCAACGTGGCATGTCACATGTTGGTAAAGATAGCCCGGATGATCGTCACCTGCATCCAGGTGTTCAAAGACACTAAAGGCGACGATCACCCATGGAATCTGTTCTTAGAAGGGCATCGAGGAATTTGCTGGAATTTGCAAGATTCACCACCACAACATATTCTGATGGCAATGTACTCAAGACTTATGTACTTGCCTTCACACTTGCAGACATTTGAAGAGGCCTTCGTCACAGGTTTCTTCGAAATCGACTCAAGGATCTTTCATCCTATGGCGAAGGACCTCAAGGCACGGTACATAGCATACCAGCACACACATTAAGTGAAAATCCTTTCAGACAGCATCAAGAAGCCTTGGAGGCTGTACTCCGCAATCGAAGCTTTTCAGCAACTCTTGCCTCTTTGGAGCCCCATCAACGACCAAAGCTCTGAACATGCACGAGGACGTGCAAGGATAAGGAAGGGGGGAGTGTTTGGCAAACGAAGCTGCGGTTTCCAGAGAAGGAGTCACATTTTTGTGGGAAACCCTTGTAAAATTATTTTGTAAGAGAGCATCTCTAAGCCGAGAACTTGTAAAAGAATTTATGATTATTTTTCTGGGAGCAATTGTATATTAGAGAGCCAGTTAGAAGTTTAGGAGCTTTTGGCCAGACAAGCCATTTATAAAGACCTTAACTATAAAGGTCAATTTTGTAAGTTTGAACATAATCTTCTTTTATCACAAACTGAGAAGACAGCGTACGTTTGAGAGCTTCTTCTTGCTCCAACTTGTAATCTTCGCTACTGTGGCTACGGTAATCCAAATTCAGATTCGTTTATTGCATTATGTTCCTCTTACTGTGCTCTTCCATTCAAGTGTAATCATTCAAGATTTGGTGTAGGTTTTTAACTACGAGTTTGAGACCTTAAATCACTGTTTTGAGTGTTTAAACGCGTATTTTATGTTGTTTTGACCCTAGGAGAGACATTAGGGACGCTGACTTTGGTATGAACGATTGTGATCTTTGTACCTCTCCAGAATTCTGTGACAGTGATAGGATATGCTCCTGATAGTCCCATGTAGCTTCCCTTCAAGTTTCGTGCGAATCCGATATGATTTGCATGGTAAACAGGCGTGATAACTGTAGAGCTGTGTAGAAGGACATAGGCAGATTGCTTGGCTTTAGTGCGTATGATTTGCTTGTAGAGTTAGTAGTTGCATCTCTTCGAGTTCACTTCATTAGGATTGACACTCTAGTGAGTTTCCATGCCTCATCTGAGTCGCTTCCCTTGTATTGATATTTTATGTTGATGCGTGAGAGCTATGCTATGGACATCCGTCGCGGCGACCTGCAAACAATATCCAAAATTGTTGCATCATACAAAGAAATTTTAGGCTTGTGATCTTCACCTGCTAGCCATGATGCGTGACGTGACTCTGAGAGATTTGATCGAGGGACGACCTTGATGCAGTAGTCATCTAGAGCCTACAAAATAAGAAAAAAAATTAGATCATTCATTTTGTGGAGGGTTTAATTAAATCGACATCCTAGAACCTATTATAGAATATATTAAAAAACTTACACCAACAATTTCCTTCCTCCAGTGGGGGTACCTCACATGCCACCAACTCAACCAGAACTCCATTGGGCCTAGATTCCCATCTGCCACCTTTCTTGTTGCCCACCAAGCTCAAATGAACCGATATTGGGCCTCTGCATCTTCACTGCTTTGCGCGCACCGCCACATTTGACACAGTCTCTTGTGCTCGTCTTGAAATGCATTGAGCACACATTTTGTAGTGTGGATCCCTAGACATTGTTCCCAATGGAAAAGGCAACATCTCTCGCTACCTTTCATCACCATATCTGGACCTCCATTGAAAATTGTGCGCACCACATCCAGTTTTCTTGGGCTTCATCTGCCATAAAGCCAGCAAAATCTAGCTGGGGCACCCCATTGCGCTCTAGCATGTTGATCATTTGTTGCCAAAATATCATCTGGGCTATAGTGTCCTCTTCTTTCATCTCACATATGGAAATTGTCATTAAGTCTTTGACACTAAACACCAATGCAAAGCCACATTAACATTGAAGTATGTGTCAATATGTGTTTAGTATTGAACATTAAAAAAAAACTTGCCTCGGATCGTAAACGTGTGCTGCCATGGTTGTCCGTCCTTCTACCCGTCGAACATGATCAAAGAAAACCCACGCTCTTTTTAGATCTCCATTTCCATTTCTTAGCATTTTATTGACAAGATCTATGCCTCATCCAGGATCTGTTGGCAACATCTTGAACACAAAACATCTATCCTCTCTCTATTAGATTGACCTAGAAAAAGAATGTCATGGATAAACAAAAATGTCAAGCGTCTCTTTAAGTCAATTATCGGTGACTCCTCTCCACAAGGACTCGAGTCCCCACAAAATTTATGCACCCAATTCTTAATTATGTGGAGAACATGATGAAACTTTATAAATATATAAGACTTAAAGTTTAAAATGCATCTTAAAATGCATTTCCCATAGCTTTGTCTTTTAGCAAGAGGAACTATTTCTTGGAGTAGAACTGACAACTCTACTTGTCCAAGCGAAGTGCATTCACCTGAAGAAGGTTGAAGGACAGATTGGGAAATAACCTTAACCACCTCCATTTGGATTTTTCTTGGCCCAGCTTGGATGCCAAGCGCATCAACGGCCTCAGCCATCAAAGACTTCACCCTTGCAATGGTACTTTTGGATGACCCTAGTTTGACATCCTAGTCATGGAAGCCTTGTTGCACCAGGCTCGAGAATAGCAATCGTCGGTTGGCATTATGTAGTATACTTGGCAGTCGCAGGTTTTTTGAATAACAGGCACATGTTGACAATAAAAGCACTTCAAGGTTCCATACTTTTGCAAGTCACCATTTAGCATTGGTATCTCAATTAGTTTACCTGTAATTTCATGCCTACACTTGTGATTTTGTAACTCTTCCCTTGTACATAAAAAAAAGAATAAGGAGTACCTGTCCAAGACAATCAGTTAGGTATTCCTATAGATAACACTTGCGAGCACTCTGCAACAAACACACATTTTAAATCACCTCTACAATAGCTTTTCCTTATAGTTGCTGGAAATGTGATGTTTGTGGTAGTTGGTTTTGCCCACACATGACCATCCACCACTGATTGCTCCATTCCATCCATAGCTGACCTCTTGATATTTGGTTGTGGTGGAAATTTCAAACACCATGTTTCCATTGTATCTTGATGGAATTTTTGATTCCACTCACTCCCATTTTGATGATGCAATCAAGGTATTTAGCTTTGGAGATCTCATAGTGGGATGTAACGCTAGCTCCACTATGCTAAAGGAATAATTGATTGGACCCCGATCCCTCTTACATCCCTCTTGTAGTGGGGAGTCTAGGTCTATCACCCCATCTTTGGGTGTTCTGTTGGTGGGGTCAAAGTAAAAGTCTTCTTTCTCTTCATCGAAAGAAAGCATCACTATGTCGGTAGACTATAGTGGTGTAGGAGGTTTCGTAGGGGAATCCAAGAATGCTACATACTATGTGGAAACTTTAGCATCCAAAACATAAAGATAAGAGCTATTAGCTTTACCTGCATTCTGCAAATGCAATGCTAATGGTTCACCTTCAATAGTGTATGTTAACGCAAACACATTAAAACCATCTGGTGCATTTATGTCAGCTCCAGATAGAACCAACAAGGATCCTTCCAATAATAGGTGGTGTGGCTTGCCAACCCCCACACCACCCACGTGAACAATGAAATGACAGCTTTCCATTGAGAGAGAGAGAGAGAGAGAGAGAGAGAGAGAGAGAGAGAGAGAGAGAGAGAGAGAGAGAGAGAGAGAGTGAGAGAGAGAGGGGGTAGAGTGGATATAAATGTGATGGATGTGGAAGGAATGTGTTGGCAGAGTGAGGGACATGAGGAGAGAGGATGAGAAGGGAAGATAGGGGAGAGAGTGAGAGATAGTAGTGAAGGTGCCCTGAGCACATGATGTAGGTAGAGTGGACAGAGGGATGTGGATATAGTGAAGGGAGGAAGAGTTGGATTGAAAGATGATAGAGAATTGAGGTAGAGTTGATAGAGGATTCTATAGATAGTCAAGAGAGGGAGAGATTGGAGGAGAGAACTGAGGTAGAGTGGATAGAGGTTTGTATAAATAGTCAAGGGAGGGAGAGGTTGGAGTAGAGCTGAGAGAGAACTGAGGGGTAAAGGTAGAGTGGATAGAGTGGGGTAGGTAAAGTGGACAGAGGGATATAGATATAGTAAGGGATGATAAGGAATGGTGAGAGTAGAGGAGGGAGCAAGGGAGGATGCTAAGAGGGATATAGAGATGATGAGGGATGGTAAGGAATGGTGAGGGTGGAGGAGGGAGGGAGGGAGGATGCTAAGAGCTAGAGGAGGAGAGATCACTAATAGATGGGAAAAAATGGTAAGTTGTCATGAGCCATCTCTTTATATAACTCCTTGATTTGTTTGTATCTTCTTTAATGCACTAACAAAGTCTTATTTTAATGGATGGCCAGTTTGTAGAAAGTTAAGTGTGAGGAGGGTGTGAGAGTGGAAGAGGAAGGAGTGATGGAGACATTGGGGAGAGTGAGGAGTGAGTGGATACCATGGTGAGAGTAAGTGGCCAAATAAGTGATAGACAAAGAGGGAGAAAGAAAGTTGAGAAAGAGAGAGATAGTTGAAGCTGAGAGGGGGAGAGAGAGAGAGATGCAAAAAGAAGGGGGGGATGTGAGAGATGGTTAATTAAAATAAAAATCGGGGGGCTAATTTTTTGAGAACAAAAGGGGATGGATACAAGTGATAGTGAAATGGTTCCAAAAATAATAATTGAGGAGGGACTAGCGATGTTGCTATTGCCTCCTCAATATTTTCTTTTAAAAGCCTTCCTCTTTCATCTCTACCTCTCTCTCTCTCTCTCTCTCTCTCTCTCTCTCTCTCTCTCTCTCTCTCTCTCTCTCTCTCTCTCTCTCTCTCTCTCTCTCACACACACACACACACACACACACACACACACACACACACACATATACATACATATATATAAAGAGAGATATATATATTTATTCATTTATATTTATTAAAAAATATATACACATATATATTTATTTATTTATTTATTTATTTATATAAATAAGTAAATATAGATACATAGATGTATACTTATATATTTATACATATATATATATACAC